>NC_088864.1:61557588-61560088 GCF_032884065.1 Artemia franciscana
TCAAAAGGCCTGTCAGGATTGTGGCCTCTATTAGGTTTTCCATTGTTTTTTTTACGGCAAGTCGAGTGCCATTGCAAAGCTTTGGTGGGTTTATGTTACGTAACAATATTATTGGTACGCCTATTTTTAGTTGTAGCACGTGTGGTGGAAACCCTGAAAGATCTATGGAATTTAAAAATTCAGATGGATAATTAACCGCTTCATTTGGTTCCAAAACTGTGTCGACTGACTTGTAAAGGACTGCCTGGTCTTGAATCTTGGTCAAAACAATATTGTTGATTTCGTGGACGTCTATATTCTTGGGTGCGAGAATCGCTCTTTCACTTAGCCATTTATTATTTTATAATTTTTTAGAATATTCGGAAATATATTTTCAATCAATTCATTTTTGGACGTCACTAAATTACAGAAATCAGCAGGTAGTTGTATACGTCCTGAAATTGAGTCTACTGGGAGCTTTCCGTTTCCCATTGCTAGCAATTGATCTGAAAATGTTTGACCAGAGTCATCGTTTTGCAATCGGACACGCATATTTGTAGTTAATTTTAATGTTTTTACGTGTGCCCATAAATTAGAATTTTTCAGGCAAGCATTCATTTCGTCTGCAGGAGTTGATCTAGGTATTATAGGTAATGTTTGCCTGAAATCTCCTGCAAGCAATATTAATGTGCTGCCAAAGGGTTTCGAATTCCCTCTTAAATCTTTCAAGCATTGATCCAGAGCCTCGAGCGATTTTTTGTGTGCCATTGTGCACTCATCCCAAATAATAAGTTTGCATTGCTGCAATACTTTACCCATCCCAGATGATTTGGAAATATTGCACGTGGGAGTTTCTGTAGAATGCAAGTTCAGAGGCAATTTCAAAGCGGAATGAGCAGTTCTTCCACCAGGCAGCAATGTTGCGGCTATTCCGGACGACGCAATTGCCAACGCTATATCATTTTTAGATCGAATTGATGCCAGAATCAGTTTTATCACAAACGTTTTACCAGTACCTCCTGGCGCATCCAAAAAGAAAATTTCTCCAACGTTGTTATCGACACAATGCATTATCGTATCATAAATGTCTTTTTGTTCCGACGTTAACTTGGAAATGTTATTTTGTACATACGACAATAGATCACTCGTACTGTAACTTTGTTCACGATCCAATTCTACACATGTCGAAACAGCAGCGATACGGTTAGGTGAAGGCATTCCCAAACCCTGAAGAGGTTTGTTTGCCATACTTATGCAAATATCTTCTATAACAACTAAAGTGTAGTTATAAATTTCTGGTGTAAAATCAAAAGTCATGTCTGACGTCTCTAACTGTTTTCGATGAAGTATATCTTCGGACATTTTTGACTTATATTTTTCCCATAACTCTGTAGGAGCTGATGGAGAGCAAGTTGTTAAAATGATGCCAAACAATGCACGAATTTGACTTGGGGTTGACGTTTCGCACGCGTCATTGATGCAGTTATCCCAGTGTTGGTCATTCTCCAATAAATTCAGAGCTTGGCATGCACTACGGTAAGTGTCATGTATAGTACCATTTACAGTCCTCAAATACTCAAAGGATGTCGGACCGGGTACATTCACCAAAAGCAGGCGTAGAAAGAAGCATTCATGTTGATTGGGGTGAACGGTGTAGAGTCTTCCTATCGTGGTATCTTTGAAGATGGTAGGTTGGCCGTCGACTGACTTACCCTGTTTTCGACGTTCAAATACTTTATTTTTAGTATTCCACGTGTAATACGAAGGCACTTCAGTATACAGCAGTTTTTTCGCAAAAGAATCATTTTTGCAAAGCGAAAAAAAAGCTGTTAATGTTGTATCCGGTGGATTCAGGACTCTTTGTTGCACGTTGGTTTCCGTGAAATAAACACGTTGACCATTCTGTAAATGTACCGCTAAGTGAACAACAGCTGGACTACGTTCATGTATCGGAAATGAAAGAATTCGCCAAACAGCTTCATTACTGCTTATGTATCTTCCAGCCTGATATTCTACGATTTCATCGAAATCTTTGATTTCGGACTGCAAGCCAAAAACTGCCATGTCACTGCCTTTGTTGACGTATTTACATATATATTTTATTGCCTTTACGGAGTTACAGTATTCAACGTTTATATGTGCATTAAATGTTTTGGATAATAAGGGGAATATGGAACAACCCACTGGTTATCTACTTCGATGGTGGTACCGTTACGCTTCTTTATTATTGCTGTTTTACCGCCATCTTCAGTAGATCTTCTTCTATATTGTGGGTAACCATCATTGCCAGTAATTGTTGTGGGTACTAAAAGTCGAGGATATTGCTTTGTGCACCTTCCTTTGGCCATGCATGGTGAATTTTCGTTCAGTGCACCGCAAGGTCCATGTATCATATTTTTTACAATAATATCATGTAACCCCTTATCGACATTTTTATCAGGTATTTCAGCGGAAATCACATCATCAATTTCGTTTGAAGTAATTTTTTTATGTAGCCAGATTAGTATATGTGCGTGTGGCA
>NC_088864.1:61565088-61602588 GCF_032884065.1 Artemia franciscana
CCCCGCGCGCGTAAGTCGTTACGCGCCATAATAGTTACGCGCCATTGTAGTTGTGTCCCTATGTCCCACCTGTGAATATAGATATATATATATATATGGTTTTAACTACGTAAAACTTGCGAATATACAACATTCTTTGCTGTCCCATTGTCTTTGCATATAAATAGATTGTCAGGTTATCCCCCTGTTTCCCCCGGTGTCCCCGTTGTAGTTGTGTCCCTGTGTCCCGGTCGTCATTTATATTCCCTGTGTCCCGGGTCCCGGTCATCATTTGTATCCCGGTGTCCCGGTCTGTATATACATTCGTTTTTTAGTTTTGTTTTTCTCCTTTATTTTTTTCCTTTTTTTTTCTTTTTTAGCTTATTTAGATTTTTAGATTTTTAGTTTTTTTTATTAGTTTTTAGTTTTTATTTCTTTTTAGTTTTTTTGTCCCGGTCGTCATTTATATCCCCCTGTTTCCCCCGGTGTCCCCGTTGTAGTTGTGTCCCTGTGTCCCGGTCGTTATTTATTTTTTAGTTTTTTACCTTTTTTTAGTTTTTTTAGTTTTTTAGCTTTTTTATTTTTTTTATTAGTTTTTAGTTTTTTTGTAGTTTTTGCCTTTTTTTTAGTTTTTTTAGTTTTTTAGCTTTTTTATTAGTTTTTAGTTTTTTTTGTAGTTTTTGCCTTTTTTTAGTTTTTTTAGTTTTTTAGCTTTTTTTATTTTTTTTATTAGTTTTTAGTTTTTTTTGTAGCTTTTGCCTTTTTTTTAGTTTTTTCAGTTTTGACGTCTCCTGATCCAGTTTTTTCAGGTGACGTCACCTGATCCACGATCCACAGATCCACAGACAACTTATTTTTATATATATAGATAGTTTTTTTTTTTTACTTATGTCCTGGTCGTCATTTATACTCCCTGTGTCCCCGGTGCTTTGTTGATTGCTAATCGAACATTCCTTTTGTCCTGGTCGCTTTCTCTTTGAGTGTCGTCATTTATTAGTTTTTTCCTTTTTTTTTTTAGTTTTTTATTGGTTTTTACCTTTATTTTAGCTTATTTTTCAGTTTTTTTCCTTTTTTTTATTTTTTTTTTATTTTTTATTTTTTTTAGTTTTTTACCTTTTTTTAGTTTTTTTAGTTTTTTTAGTTTTTTAGCTTTTTTACTTTTTTTATTAGTTTTTAGTTTTTTTTTGTAGTTTTTGCCTTTTTTTAGTTTTTTCAGTTTTTTTTTTAGTTTTTTATTGGTTTTTACCTTTATAGTTTTTTTAGTTTTTTAGCTTTTTTATTTTTTTTATTAGTTTTTAGTTTTTTTTGTAGTTTTTGCCTTTTTTTAGTTTTTTCAGTTTTGACGTCACCTAATCCAGTTTTTTCAGGTGACGTCACCTGACACATCCATCCATCCATCCACAGACAACTTATTTTTATATATATAGAATAAATAAGTTGTTTGTGTGTTATGTCTGTCTGTCTGTCTGTTGAGTGACGTCATGTCATCATGTCGTCATGTTGTCATGAAGTTAGTTGTCGTCATGTTTGTTATGACAATGACGTCATTAAAAGTATTTAAGAAAATCGTTCAAAGACACATTTTTAATTGTAAGAAGATCGTGGACGGAAAAAATATTTAATCGTAAAATGACTGAAGAACCTACAAGGTCAACAGACACACAACTTTCGAGTTACGTCATGTCATCATGTCGTCATGTCGTAATGAAGTTAGTTGTCGTCATGTTTGTTATGACGATGAGGTCATTAAAAGTATTTAAGAAAATCGTTCTTAGACAAATTCTTAATTGTAAGAAGATCGTGGACGGAAAAATGTTTAATTGTAAAATGACTGAAGAGCCTACAATGGCAACAGACACACAACTTATTTATATATATATCTATATATATAAAAATAAGTTGTCTGTCTGTGTGTCTGTCAGGTGACGTCATGTTTCTGTGTCGACTGACGTCATGAAGTTAGTTGTCGTCATTTTTGCTATGACGGAGACGTCATTAAAGATATTTAAGACATATATGTTCACGTAGAAATCTATTAATGTTTAAGTTTAAAATGACTGATGAACTTACAATGGCAAAAGCCGATGAAGATGCTCAAAGAGTCAATGCCAAAAAACTTGCTGCTGATAGAGAAAGTCAGAAAAGAAAGCGTGCCGAGGAATCAAAAGAACAGCAAGGAAACAGGCTTGAGGCTGATAGAGAAAGAAAGAACAGAAAGCGTGCCGAGGAACTACCAGAGCAACGCGAAAGCAGACTTGCTGCTAAAAGAGAAAGTGAAAAAAGAAGGCGTGCCGTGGAATCACAAAAACAGCAAGAAATCAGGCTTGCTGCTGATAGAGAAAGTAAGAAAAGAAAGCGTGCCGAGGAATCACAAGAACAGCAAGAAATCAGGCTTGCTGCTGATAGAGAAAGTAAGAAAAGAAAGCGTGCCGAGGAATCAGAGCAACCTGAAAGTTATCGCCTGGCATTCAGGTACAGCCCAGTCGATGATTATAGCTTGAGTAGATGTCTTCAAATCGGGACAATGTCTAAAATTTGTCCCTATTGCAAGGCCTTGAAATTCAATGGTGAAACAATGGGAATGTGTTGCGCCTCAGGAAAAGTTAAACTTCCTCTATTGGCTGCACCACCAGAGCCATTGAAGACTTTCCTTACTGGAACTACGTAAGAATCTAAGCGTTTTTTGTCTTCATCAGTGATAGAAATTCTGAATTGAATGCACGTTGCGAAATTTCTTGCAACGTTGAAAGGACAATCGTTTCCCAATTGCAACATCTTTTCCACGAAAATAATAATTTAGTGCGTCTGTTCAAAACAGCCATCGATTTGATGCCTACTGAGACGCATAAAATTGTTATTTCCGCTGACAAAACGCCTCCTGGCCAACATGTGCGTAGATACAATGCTCCAACTATCGACGAAGTGACAATCGTTATGGTCGGTGATCAGTTTTTACCGCGAGATATTATTCTTCATAAGCGAAAAGCTCAGTTGTTAAGAATTGATGAAACTCATCGATGCTACGATGCCCTACAATATCCTATCATTTTTTGGGATGGAGCCGACGGCTATCACTTTAATATTAAATTGATGAATCCAGCCACTAACAAAGAAATGAATAAGAAATGCAGTGCAATGCATTATTATTCCTATAGACTAATGATTCGGCAGGATTAAGAAAATTATATTTTAAAATGCCGTGAATTGTTTCACCAATTTGTCGTTGACATGTATGCTAAAATTGAATCAGAACGTTGGCTATATATCCGCCTGAATCAGACCAAGCTCTGCTCTGAACAATACATTCATTTGCGAGATGCAGTTATAAATGACGGTAATACCACAAACGTTGGAAGATTAACAATTTTACCTTCGTCATATGCTGGCAGTCCCCGTCATATGCATGAATATGCTCAAGATGCTATTGCCTATGCTCGTCTCTATGGTCGTCCAGATTTATTTATTACATTTACATGTAATCAATCTTGGGACGAGATACTGCAGCTTTTACTTCAAGGACAATCGGCGGTTCATAGGCATGACATTACGGCCCGTGTCTTCCGGCAAAAGTTGAAATCACTGATAAACTACATAGTAAAACTTGAAGTGTTTGGGTCAGTGCGATGCTGGATGTACTCAGTGGAATGGCAAAAACGAGGTTTGCCACACGCACATATACTAATCTGGCTACATAAAAAAATTACTTCGAACGAAATTGATGATGTGATTTCCGCTGAAATACCTGATAAAAATGTCGATAAGGGGTTACATGATATTATTGTAAAAAATATGATACATGGACCTTGCGGTGCACTGAACGAAAATTCACCATGCATGGCCAAAGGAAGATGCACAAAGCAATATCCTCGACTTTTAGTATCCAACACAATTACTGGCAATGATGGTTACCCACAATATAGAAGAAGATCTACTGAAGATGGCGGTAAAACAGCAATAATAAAGAAGCGTAACGGTACCACCATCGAAGTAGATAACCAGTGGGTTGTTCCATATTCCCCATTATTATCAAAAACATTTAATGCACACATAAACGTTGAATACTGTAGCTCCGTAAAGGCAATCAAATACATATGTAAATACGTCAACAAAGGCAGTGACATGGCAGTTTTTGGCTTGCAGCCCGAAATAAAAGATTTCGACGAAATCGTACAATATCAAGCTGGAAGATACATAAGCAGTAATGAAGCTGTTTGGCGAATTCTTTCATTTCCGATACATGAACGTAGTCCAGCTGTTGTTCACTTAGCGGTACATTTACCGAATGGTCAACGTGTTTATTTCTCGGAAACCAACGTGCAACAAAGAGCCCTGAATCCACCAGATACAAAATTAACAGCTTTTTTTTCACTTTGCAAAAATGATTCTTTTGCAAAAAAAACTGCTGTATACTGAAGTGCCTTCGTATTACACGTGGAATACTAAAAATAAAGTATTTGAACGTCGAAAACAGAGTAAGTCAGTCGACGGCCAACCTATCATCTTCAAAGATACCACGATAGGAATACTCTACACCGTTCACCCCAATCAACATGAATGCTTCTTTCTACGCCTGCTTTTGGTGAATGTACCCGGTCCGACATCCTTTGAGTATTTGAGAACTGTAAACGGTACTATACATGACACTTACCGTAGTGCATGCCAAGCTCTGAATTTATTGGAGAAAGACCTACACTGGGATAACTGCATCAATGACGCGTGCGAAACGTCAACCCCAAGTCAAATTCGTGCATTGTTTGGCATCATTTTAACAACTTGCTCTCCATCAGCTCCTACAGAGTTATGGGAAAAATATAAGTCAAAAATGTCCAAAGATATACTCCATCGAAAACAGTTAGAGACGTCAGATATGACTTTTGATTTTACATCAGAAATTTATAACTACACTTTAGTTATTATAGAAGATTCGTGCGTATGTATGGCAAACAAACCTCTTCAGGATTTGGGAATGCCTTCACCTAACCGTATCGCTGCTGTTTCGACACGTGTAGAATTGGATCGTGAACAAAGTTACAGTACGAGTGATCTATTGTCGTATGTACAAAATAACATTTCCAAGTTAACGTCGGAACAAAAAGACATTTATGATACGATAGACTCAATTTCAGGACGTATACAACTACCTGCTGATTTCTGTAATTTAGTGACGTCCAAAAATGAATTGATTGAAAAACTATTTCCGAATATTCTAAAAAATTATAAAAATAATAAATGGCTAAGTGAAAGAGCGATTCTCGCACCCAAAAATATAGACGTCCACGAAATCAACAATATTGTTTTGACCAAGATTCGAGACCAGCAGTCCTTTACAAGTCAGTCGACACAGTTTTGGAACCAAATGAAGCGGTTAATTATCCATCTGAATTTTTAAATTCCATAGATCTTTCAGGGTTTCCACCACACGTGCTACAACTAAAAATAGGCGTACCAATAATACTTTTAAGAAATATAAACCCACCAAAGCTTTGCAATGGCACTCGACTTGCCGTAAAAAAAACAATGGAAAACCTAATAGAGGCCACAATCTTGACAGGGCCTTTTGAGGGTGAGGCTGTTCTTATTCCTCGCATTCCCATGATTCCAACGGATCTGCCTTTTCAATTTAAAAGATTGCAATTCCCAATTCGATTAGCATTTGCAATCACCATTAACAAAGCTCAAGGTCAATCATTAGAAAAATGTGGTATAGATCTTAATACTGATTGTTTTTCCCATGGACAATTGTACGTTGCACGTTCGAGGGTCGGTAAAACTGACAATCTATTTATATGCAGCGACAATTGGACAGCGAAGAATGTTGTATATTCGCAAGTTTTACGCAGTTAATTGGTATTGTATCTATCTATCTATCTATCTATATAAAAACGAGTTGTGTGTATGCATGTTTGTTTGTTTGTAAAAAGAGCGTTTGCATATGACGTCATTATTAGTACATACTGCTTTGTATATGCACAGACAATGGGAAAGCCAAGAATGTTGTATATTCGCAATTTTTACGTAGTTTAACTCCTGCAGACGAAATGAATGCTTGCCTGAAAAATTCTAATTTATGGGCACACGTAAAAATATTAAAATTAACTACAAATATGCGTGTCCGATTGCAAAACGATGACTCTGGTCAAACATTTTCAGATCAATTGCTGGCAATTGGAAACGGAAAGCTCCGTCTGTTGTGTGTTGTCTGTGTGTGTGTGTGTGTCTAGTGACGTCATGTTTGTGTGTCGACTGACGTCATGATTGTCGACTGACGTCTTTATAAGGATTGAGCTGTATGCGTCATGAAATTGCTTGTCGACTACCGTCATGTTTGTCAACTGATGAAATTACATACCGGGACACCGGGACACAGGGAATATAAATGACGACCGGGAACCTCAAAGAGAAATTACAGACTGGGACATCCGGACACAAATCGCGACCGGGACACAGGGAATATAAATGACGACCGGGACACAGGGACACAACTACAACGGGGACGGGTGGGGCACAGGTGGGATATATAAATGACGACCGGGACACAGAGATTGTTCGAATAGAAATTACAGACCGGGACACAAATGACGACCGGGACACAGGGAATATAAATGACGACCGGGACACTCAAAGAGAAATTACAAACTGGGACACCGGGACACAAATGACGACCGGGACACAGGGAATATAAATGACGACCGGGACACAGGGACACATCATTAGAATAATAAGGTATAGATCTGAATACGGATTGTTTTTCCCATGGACAATTATATGTTGCATGTTCAAGAGTCAGTAAACCTGAAAATCTATTTACATGCAACATATATATATATATATATATATATATATATATATATATATATATATATATATATATATATATATATATATATATATATATATATATATATATATATATATATATATATATATATATATATATATATATATATATATATATATATATATATATATATATATATAAATAAGTTGTCTGTGTGTGTGTGGGTCTGTCGGGAGACGTCATGTTTGTGTGTTGACTGACGTCATGTTTGTCGCCTGACGTCATTTTAAGGATTGAGCTGTATGCGCCATGAAGTTGTTTGTCGACTGGCGTCATGTTTGTCAACTGATGAAATTACATACCGGGACACCGGGACACAAATGACGACCGGGACACAGGGAATATAAATGACGACCGGGAACCTCAAAGAGAAATTACAGACTGGGAAACCCGGACACAAATCACAACCGGGACACAGATAATATAAATGACGACCGGGACACAGGGACACAACTACAACGGGGACGCCGGGGGCACAGGCGGGATATATAAATGACGACCGGGACACAGGGATTGTTCGAATAGGAATTACAGACATTGACACCGGGACACAAATGACGACCGGGACACAGGGAATATAAATGACGACCGGGACACTCAAAGAGAAATTACAAACTGGGACACCGGGACACAAATGACGACTGGGACACAGGGAATATAAATGACGACCGGGACACAGGGACAAATCATTAGAATAATGAGGTATAGATCTGAATACGGATTATTTTTCCCATGGACAATTATATGTTGCATGTTCAAGAGTCAGTAAACCTGACAATCTATTTATATGCATAGACAATGGGACAGCGAAGAATGTTGTATATTCGCATGTTTTACGTAGTTAAAAACATATATATATATATATATATATATATATATATATATATATATATATATATCTATATATATAAAAATAAGTTGTCTGTGTGTGGATCTGTGGATGGATCAGGTGACGTCATGTTTGTCCGCATATGACGTCTGAATTATTTCACACTAATACAAAATACGAAAAAAAACTAAAAAAGGTAAAAACTACAAAAAAAAAATAAAAAGAAAAAAAAACTAAAAAAGCTAAAAAACTAAAAAAAACTAAAAAAGGTAAAAAACTAAAAACTAAAAAAAACTGAAAAAACTAAAAAAAGGCAAAAACTACAAAAAAAACTAAAAACTAATAAAAAACTAAAAAATCTAAAAAACTAAAAAAACTAAAAAAACTAAAAAAAGGTAAAAAACTAAAAAAAAAACTAAAAACTAAAAAAGAAAAAAACTAAAAAAAGGAAAAGACTGAAAAATAAAAGAGAAAAAAAAAACTAAAAAAATATGAATAAAAATACAAAAAAATAAAAAAGATAAAAACTACAAAAAAACTAAAAAGAAAAAACGAAAAAAAACTAAAAAAGCTAAAAAAATAAAAGAAGCAAAAATCTAAAGAAGGTAAAAACTACAAAAAAAAGAAAACAAAATAAAAAAATCTAAAAAAGCTTAAAAACTAAAAAAAAACTAAAAAAAGATAAAAAACTAAAAAAAAAACTAAAAAAAGGAAAAAACCATAAAATAAACTAAAAACTAATAAAAAAAAAATAAAAAAAGCTAAAAAACTAAAAAACTAAAAAAAACTAAAAAAGGTAAAAACTAAAAGAACTAAAAAAGAAAAAAAACTAAAAAAAAGGAAAAAACTGAAAAATAAAGGAGAAAAAGAAAACTAAAAAAATATAAATAAAAATAAAAAAACTAAAAAGATAAAAACTTCAAAAAAAACTAAAAAGAAAAAAGAAAAAAACTAAAAAACCTAAAAAAAGGTAAAAACCAATAAAAAAAAACTAAAAACAAAAAAAGGGAAAAAATTAAAAATTTATTTCATCATAAGTTTTCAACTGACGAAATTACAGACCGGGACATCGGGACACAAATGACGACCGGGACACCGGCACATAGGGAATATGAATGACGACACTCAAAGAGAAAGCGACCGGGACAAAAGGAATGTTCGATTAGCGATCAACAAAGCACCGGGACACAAATGACGACCGGGACACAGGGAGTATAAATGACGACCAGGATATAAGTAAAAAAAACTAAAAAAACTAAAAAAAGGTAAAAACTACAAAAAAACTAAAAAGAAAAAAAAAATAAAAACTAATAAAAAAACTAAAAAATCTAAAAATCTAATTAAACTAAAAAAGAAAAAAAATAAAAAAGGAAAAAAATAAAGGAGAAAAACAAAACTAAAAAACGAATGTATATACAGACCGGGACACCGGGATACAAATGACGACCGGGACACAGGGAATATAAATGACGACCGGGACACAGGGACACAACTACAACGGGGACGCCGGGGGGCACAGGGGGATATAAATGACGACCGAGACACCGGGACACATGGAATATAAATGACGCCCGGGACACTCAAAGAGAAATCACAGACTGGGACACCGGGGCACAAATGTCGACCGGGACACAGGGACAAAACTACAAAGGGGATGCCGGGGGGTACAAGGGGATATATAAATGACGATGGCGACACAGGGAATGGTAGATTCGCAATCACCATCAACAAAGCTCAAGGGCAATCATTAGAATCATGAGGTATAGATCTGAATACGGATTGTTTTCCCATGGACCATTATATGTTGCATTTTCAAGAGTCGGTAAACAATCTATTTATATGCACAGACAATGGGACAGCAAAGAATGTTGTATATTCGCAAGTTTTACGTAGTTAAAAACATATATATATATATATATATATATATCTATATTCACAGGTGGGACATAGGGACACAACTACAATGGCGCGTAACTAATATGGCGCGTAACGACTTACGCGCGCGGGGGGGCTTGGGGGGGGGGGGCGTGAAGCGCCCCCACCAACTAGGTGTTGGGGTGGCGCGAAGCGCCACCCCAACAGCTAGTATATATATATATATATATATATATATATATATATATATATATATATATATATATATATATTATATATATATATATATATATCTCTGTTCACAGGTGAGACACAGGGACACAACTACAATGGCGCGTAACTAATATGGCGCGTAACGACTCACGCGCGCTCGGGGGCTTGGGGGGCGCGAAGCGCCCCACCAACTAGGTGTTGGGGTGGCGCTTGACATAAATCACGACCGGGACACTTATTTCCTGTCTTAATCACAGCTATGTTATTCTCGTAAATAGCGCTGATTACTTTGATGCGTTTATCTGCTATGCCTTTGCTGCGACTTTTCTCTCACCTGGATCAAATGTTTGTCCAAAATCTTTAACAAAGAGAACTAAGGGTTTTACGTGACTTCTTAACTATTTATTATTACTTAACACTACTTAATTATTAATTTAGAATTGCACTTCTTAATTTATAGGTTATAATTAACACACTTAATAAATAACACTTCTTAATTATTTATCTAATAGTGAAAAATGGGTCAACACATCCTCTGCCCTTCTTAAGAACACACAGCTCTTCTCTTCAAAAATTGGAATATCAAATATCTAAAAAAAATATATAAACATTTTAACACATAAAAACCTATATTAATGCTAATTGGTTCCTAAATATTTTTCTATTACTTTGTCAATAGATGCTGAAATAGAATAAACACGGTGTATAGATAGGAAACGGCTGATTGAAATATTCTTTGTCTTAAATTTAAGAAAGAAAAAACTCCCAAAAATAAGCGCAAAAGAAGACAGATCATTAAGAATACGTTCGAAAGCTTAATATAGCCCCGACTTATCAAATTACAAACGCGACACGATATTGGCAATGCAGCAGTGCTTAATTTAGATTTATTGACAAATATGACTGTTATGTGACCTTGGCGGAAAGCAAATCTTTGGATAAAGTATATCTTCTTTATTTTCATCAAATTCATTTAATATCATAAAATCTTTAGTCCTCGACAGTCTTTACATCAAGATTTTGTGTTCTAACTTTAAGGAAAGCAGCGCTAAATTTATTTCTATTATTTTTTAGCCGACCAAAAAATTTTAAGAAAATCTGATCGGCTTAAATTTACCAGTGACTTGATTTAATTAAAAGAATATTAGTTAAACAAAATTATGCATATAACAGATCAGCACTATTTTGTTCCTATGGGCTATATTGTTTCTATTACTTTGCCTGTTGATAGAAAAGATAAAGTGCATCGATGAAAAAACTGTTGATTCAATTTTTCTTTTTTCAAATTAAAGAAAAAAATAATTTGTGACAGGCTAATTATAAACACTATGTTTGAAAGTGGAATATAGCCCACAAATTAAAGAACGAAATACATTACTGGCACCGCATCATTTCTCTTCTTTTCTTAACTTTAGTTTGTCGTTTTACCAACAATTATAACCACATTGTGGCTTTGGCCACAATGTGGTCATTGTGGCCAACAAAAAGTAGGCTCTACAAAAAGTAGAGCCAACTACTTTTCACAAAATAAAATATTGCTTACGATTTGATAAGGAGTGATAGAGAAAATGGAAAGGAACCAAAAGTCATGTTAAAGCACTGTCAAGTTCCAATAGAGTAAAAGCATCCGTTACTAATGAATAACATCCTTGATGAAGACATACTGAACTCTTTTGCAATATTGAAGCAAATTCACGCAAGATTGCCTCAGCCTCAACCCCAATTATGTGACGTACACATGTATCCCTTAGAAAACATTTCCTATTATGTAACATGCACCTACGTCCCTTAGAAGCTTAAAAAAGTGTCTGGATTAAGATTCGAAGGGATAAGGATGTCATTGAACCTTAAAAGGCGATGTAACGCTTGATAACATTAAATAGATCAAAAGAACCGAATTTTGACGATTATTTCATATGTATAGATTTCATCAAGTTTAATGTTACAGATCAAAAGTTACTAGCCTGAGAGAGCTTACTTAGTTTTAGAAAAGGGGGGGAATACCCCCAAAAACTAAGTGATCTTAATGAAAATCACACAATAAGATTCAGCATATCAATTCTTCTGTAGCGGTTTCAAGCTACTATATATCAAAATGTCTGAATTTTGCATTTTTTCCAAAAAAAAGATTTCGTAGGCGTGTATGTTTGTTGTTTTTTTTTCGTTGTCCGGAGGTAATTGTATTGAAAAAGTTTTCCTAGAAGATCGGAAGAAGGCTTATTTGACCAGAAATCAAAAGTTTCAGTACCCTTTTTGAGTGACCAAAAATATTAAGGGCAGCTAGCCCTCTCCCACGTCCCCTTTCCCTAAAGTTATCTTTGATAGTAATTTTTGGTCGTTTTTTGTTTGAACCGCTCTAGGAATTTATTTCTGCTTTCTTCTTTGAAAATAGTTTTTTCAGTAAATATGTTTTAAATTAACCTTTCTAACAATTGTCATTAAAATTCTTTACAGTATATATGCTTTACTATCTTCAGTTTGTGTTCCAAGAAATAAACTTAAAACCGCCAACTATAGACCTCAAAGTGAGATAAATGCAAATTTCAGTTCTATGAAATGATTCAAAAGTTGACTTCAAATACTTGATCTGCATATTAAACGTCTGAATTTTATCACAATTTCTACTCTACTGACAGATATCAAGTATTTTACCCGTTGTCTTAAGCTATTTTACACACGGGTTCATTTTGATATATTTGTTTAATAGCAATGTTAATAAAAGTTGAAAATCCACTTTAACTTCTTATATGCAACAAAGGAAGATAACCAAAAGCTAAGAGTATTCATGTTTCTTGAAGGTTTGTTGTCTCCCAAGTTTCTTGGAAGCAGCATTTTAGTTTTAGTGTTACAGAAATGTTGAGAAATAGTGTTAAAGCCTTGAAACCAATTATCTTGGTCATAGTACTTTTGAATGAGAATTCAAGGTCAGTAACTGCTGTTACTACTACTACTCAACATTTTGAAACCACTCCATTTTGGAAGGAAACCTCTGCAAATGATTTTGCCCATTCAGACACAAGTGCTGAAAATAACGAAGGTTAGGCCATTTTTTAAAGAACTTTTATTCCAATTATTGATATATATATATATATATATATATATATATATATATATATATATATATATATATATATATATATATATATATATATATATATATATATAAATATACAATATTAATTTGTAATTTACAAAAATATGTCATTTGTAATTTACAAATGATTTTGCCCATTCAGACGCAAGTGCTGAAAATAACGAAGGTTAGGCCATTTTTTAAAGAACTTTTATTCCAATTATTGATATATATATATATATATATATATATATATATATATATATATATATATATATATATATATATATATATATATATATATATATATATATATATATATTTAAATATACATTAATTTGTAATTTACAAAAATTATGTCATTTGTAATTTACAAATGATTTTGCCCATTCAGACGCAAGTGCTGAGAACTTGTATTCCAATTATTGAATTATATATATATATATATATATATATATATATATATATATATATATATATATATATATATATATATATATATATATATATATATATATATATATATTTTCATTTATGTATACCAAATAAACAGTCTGGATGGGGTCGGTAGCAAATTAAAAAAAAAAAATTTCCGGGCTATACACGATTAGATTGATCATTTTGTTACCATCAATCCATACCCTAGTGATTTAAGAGAACTGAGATTTACTTGCAAATACTGACTTTAGTTTTGGAGAAAGGTGAGCATCTTGTTTTGTTAGGTGGGGATTGGCTCTAACTTTGACATTGGCCAGGATGAAACTAATTTGTATCAGTCAATTTGGTTCTTCTGCTCTAATGTACCTTTAATTATTGCAGATAATTTGTTTAGTGTAACAAAAACCAATGAAAACCAGTTTGAGTTTTCTGTTTCAAATTTTTGTTTTTGCTAGTAAACTTTTTATCTGCTGTATATAAATTTACTCTTATACATTACCAAATTATTAAAAGAATTTATTTTTTGACTTTTTTTAACTCATAATTTTACTATAATAAGAACTTAAAACATATTATAGAAATATATCCAAAATAATATATTATACTATTTATAATACAATGTATTAATAATATATTTATATATTAAATAATATATTTGTAATATATAAAATATTATAACATAGAATTTTCTATATATTATAGAATATATTAAAAATATATTAAAATATTATAGAAATTATAATAATATATACGCTTAATAAAGTATAATTCGTTGTTCTAATCTTCATTTCAGATAAACTTTGCATTTGTGCGAATAATGGCAATGGTAACGTTTCATTTCTTGATCCATTGTTGACTGAATTCTACAATTGGGTGAAATCAAAGAACACCACTAGAAGTAAATTTAGCGCTGCTTTCCTTCGAGTCATAACAAAAGAACACGAAATCTTGATGCAAAGCCTATCAAGGACGAAAAGTTTCATGGAATCAAATGCATTTGATGAAAACAAAGAAGATTTACTTTATTTGAAGGTAAGTTTTACGCTAAAGCCACAAAATGGTAATTTTTTTCTTAAAACGATGAACTGAATCTGAACAAAACAAAATCAACAAGGGGAAAAAAGGGGGTGGGGCAAAAGTTGGGCTTTATTCAGCGTTTGGACATATGGCTTATGATTAACCTACCTAAATGCATAAGAAAAGGAATTTTAATCAACAGTTTTTCCATCTATACACTGTATCTATAGGCAAAGTAGTAGAAAACAAGAGCTAAGAGCTCATATGGCACTTGTGACGAGGTCTGAAAAGCCAAGAGCTCAAGTGGTACGAGCTCTAGCAAAATTCTAAGAATCAACAGATTGCTTTAAAAGGAAAATCAGAGGCTTAATACCGGTCGGAATTCAATATAACAGCTCTGAATCACGAGGTCCTTCTAAATATCAAAAGCTATTAAGATCCAGTCACCCACTCGCAAGTTAAAAATACCTCAATTTTTCTATTTTTTCCTCTCCCTTCAGCCCCCTAGATGTTCGAATCGGGGAAAACGACTTTATCAAGTCAATTTGTACAGCTCCCTGACACGCCTACCAATTTTCATCGTACTAGCACGTCCGGAAGCACCAAACTCGCCAAAGCCCTGAATCCCACCATCTAACTCCCCCAAAGAGAGCGGATCCAGTCTGGTTACGTCAGTCACGTATCTACGACATTTATAAGCATTTTCCAAGATTTCTAGTTTCCCCCTCCAGTCCCCCCAATGTCAACAGATCTGGTCGGGATTTGAAATAAGAGGTCTGAGACATGAGTTCCTTCTAAATATCAAATTTCGTTAAGATCCGGTCACCCGTTCTTTTAAGTTAAAAATACTTCAATTTTACCAACTTTTCCAAATTAACAACCCCCAGCTCCCCCAAAGAGAACGGATCCGTACCAATTATGTCAATCTCGTATCTATAATTTGTGCTTATTCTTCCCATCAAGTTTCATCCCAATATCTCCACTCTAAGCGTTTTCCAAGATTTTCGGTTTCCCAGATTTCTGCTTCCCCTCTCCAACCCTCTATGTCCCCTGATCCGATTCGAATTGAAAATGGAGCATCTGAGACATAAGATTCTTCTATATATCAAGTTTCATTGAGATGCGATCGCCCATTCGTAAGATACCTCGATGTCAGGTTTTCCAAGAATTCTGTCTTCCTCCTCCAACTCCCTTCAATGTCACTGGATCTGGTCGGGATTTAAAATGAGAGTTTTAAAGCCAAAGATCCTTCTATATATCAAATTTCATTAAGATCTGATCACCCGTTTGTAAGTTACAAATACCTCATTTTTTCTAATTTTTCTGAATTACTCTCCCCCCCCAACTCCACCAAAGAGAGCGGATGCAGTCCGGGTATGTCAGTCACCTATCTTGGACTTGAGCTTATTCTTTCCACCAAGTTTCATCCTGATCTCTCCGCTTTAAGCGTTTTCCAAGATTTTCGCTCAGCAAAAAAGAATATGTCTCCTATATTTCTTTTTTACTGGCCGCTTTACTTACAAAATTCACAAACTTACGCTTTAAAACTTTTATTTAATGATTGCTTTTCTTTACATTTGAATGAAGGAGAATCAAAGTATTAAACAGTGAGACAACAGGTTATATGAATTTTCTGAAGCCATGTAAGCCACATGTAAGCCACATGGTGCCACAAATCACTAAAATAACAGTTGCAGAATGCTTCTGATCTGTTCGGGACAAGTTACAAGTTTTATTGATTATTGGAATATCTTCCTTTAAAATGTGCTAAATATGGCGTTTAAATGTATTTTTTTCAGGCGTTTTACTGAAATTTATTTTATAATGTGTATTTTATTTAACAAAATACTTAATTTTCGACTTTCAGTTTCTTTTTCTCTCGTTAAAAGCGGATGAAAATTTACTAGATGTTTTCCAGAGAAGTTACCTACGGATTGTTTTTTTTGTTTTTTGTTTTTTTTTTTTTTGGGGGGGGGGGATTTTTGTTCATTGGGGGGATTATGGAATTTACTCTCTTGAAGTGTGCTCATAAGTATGTCGTCAATCACGGGACTTTTTTTTTCAAAATTAAGGTTCTTAACAAATCTTATCAAACTCATGTACTAAAAGATTTTTTGAAGTCAGAAAAATCTCAGGATGTCAATTTTTCAAAAAAAGGAAAATATGGAGTCGTTTTCCAAAAAACATCCTTTTCTTGCTCCTATATATAAATAAACCATTAAAATAAATGGAAAAAAATTTCAATGTATAAATAATTTTACATTGCTTGCAATTAGATTTTGCAAAAGAAAGGGTATGTTTTAGCTCACTTAAGTAAATTATGTTGTAATTGTCAATTTAACGTTTGTTGATATGATAAAACCGTTACAAGTAGATCACAAATTCATTTTCACGAAGTATAGAACAAGACTGCAACAAAAAAAAAGTGGTCTCTAGATCTAATAAATTAGATTTAAAGTCTGTAAATTTATTTACTATTTCGATTGATTCATTATTTGATTAAATAAAAAAAAACTGATTTTTTTAGCTGAAAGTAAGGAGCGACATTAAAACTTAAAACGAATAGAAATTACTCCGTATATGAAATGAGTTGTCCCCTCCGCAATCCCTCGCTCTTTACGCTAAAGCTTTTAATTGTTTTAAAAAGTAGAATTGTGGCAAAGAGTCAAACTTTAGCGTAAAGAGCGAGGGATTGCGGAGGGGACAACCCATTTCATATACGGAGTAATTTCTGTTCGTTTTAAGTTTTAATGTCGCTCCTTACTTTCAGCTAAAAAAATCAGTTTTTTTATTTAATTTCTGAGCGTTTTTGAATTAATGCATGTTTGGTTTTGGCTCTCCGCACATAAATTATTAAAATGAAATTTGTATATTAATTCTTTTTTTGGCTAAATGGCTTTCTCTTAGTTTTGATCAGACGATTTCGAGAAATAAGGGGTGGAGAAGGAGGCCTAGTTGCCCTCCAATTTTTCGGTTACTTAAAAAGGCAACTAGAACTTTTAATTTTTAACGAACGTTTTTATTAGTAAAAAATATACGTAACTTAAGAATTAACTTACGTAACAAATTTTCATAACCTTATATTTTTATTATGTATACGAGGGGGTTTGTACCCTCGTTAATACCTCGTTCTTTACACTAAATCGTAAGTTTTGTCCCAATTCTTTAAGAATGACCCCTGAATCAGAAAGGCCGTAGAATAAATAGTTGAAATTACTAAAAATACTTTAGCATAAAGAGCAAGGTATTTATCTCCTCCTAAATACCTCGCTCTTTATGCTAAAATATTTTTAGAACCCCTCATTTGCGTAATAATCTCTGTTGGTCTTAAGTTTCAATGCTACTTCTTCCTTTCATTTGAAAAAACGTTTTCATGTTTATTTTTCATTGTTTTCTTATAGTAATGCTAGAGAATCCTGCACCCTTGTCATTGAATTTTTCTTCCCCCATGACAGATTCCTCCAAGGAAAGATCCTCCAACATAGCCCCCTCTCCTCAGCCCCACCCCCAAACAAAATAAAAATCCCCCTGAAAACGTCTGTACACTTCCCAATAACCATTACTATATGCAAACACTGGTCAAAGTTTGTAACTTGCAGCCCCTCCCCCAGGGATTGTGGGGGAGTAAGTCATCCCCAAAGACATAGTTATTATGGTTTTCGACTATGCTGAACAAAATGGCCATCTCAAAATTTTGATCCGTTGACTTTGGGAAAAAAATGAACGTGGGAGGGGGCCTAGATGCCCTCCAATTTTTTTGGTCACTTAAAAAGGGCACTAGAACTTTTCATTTCCGTTAGAATGAGCCCTCTTGCGACATTCTAGGACCACTTGGTCGATACGATGACCCCTAGGAAAAATAAACAAAAAAAAACAAACAAATAAACACGCACCCGTGATTTGTCTTCTGGCAAAAAATACAAAATTCCACATTTTTGTAGATAGGGGCTTGAAACTTCTACAGTAAGGTTCTCTTATACGCTGAATCTGATGGTGTCATTTTCGTTAAGATCCTATGACTTTTAGGGGGTGTTTTCCCCTATTTTCCTAAATAAGACAAATTTTCTCAGGCTCGTAACTTTTGATGGGTAAGACTAAACTTGATGAAACTTATATATTTAAATTCAGCATTAAAATGAGATTCTTTTGATGTAGCTATTGATATCAAAATTCAATTTTTTAGAGTTTTGGTTACTATTGAGCCGGGTCGCTCCTTACTACAGTTCGTTACCACGAACTGTTTGATTTATGACGGATAAAGAAAATATATATCAAATGTATATTATTCTTAGTAAATGACACTCTAGACATTACGGGGCTTTACAGAACGGTAGTGTCATTTGAATATGTGGTAATTTTTGTTTATTTTCAATTTAAGATGAATGCTCATTTTAGTGTCTGTTTTTCTATAGATTTTATTTTTTTATTCAATGTAATTTTTATTCGTTTTAGGCTTGAAATATAGTACAAATTTACTTCTAATTGGCTTATGATAAGATAGGATTTATTGCAAAAAAGCCTGCAGGCCATAGCAACACAGAATACAGTCTACAAACAAAACCCAGAAACAAAATACAATAAAAAAAATCAAAAAGAACAACAAAGGAACAAAAAAACAAACAAAAAACAAAAAAACACCAAGGTTCAACAATTTGATCCAAAAAGACAGAAACCATAACAAAAAAAAATTCAAAACCGTAATCAGTTATCCCCTCAAACATGATTGCCTATGATAACATTTGTTGCAAATGCCTGCGGGCCATAGCAACACAGAATACAATCTACAAACATAGCTCAGGAACAGAATACAGCTATACAACAACAATACTCCTAACAAGCTATCCACTCAAACATGATTCCCTATGTTTAACCCCTAAACGAAGAAACTTGCACAACTGTTTAAAAGCGTATGCGTTCCTCTCAGCCATCCGCTCAGTTAGCCAACATTCATTCCAAAACTTTCCTCCATAATATTCTTTCCGCAATTTAGACAGCTCTTCGCACTCGGATACAAAATGAAATAGGTTTTCATTCACACATCCCCACATAAAGCAAAAATAGGGTCCAGCTGCCACCCTAAACTTTCCAAAGAATTTCCTTCTCTCACCTAAATCCAAACTATCCCCTTTTACCGACAACAAATTCTTCAAATCCCCTATATTCCACCCAAATTTGAAATAAACCTCCTCCCCCCAGCAATCTTTAGCTCGGGAATAGAACATCAAAGACATGGATTTATCCTTATGGGCTTGCCACTCTTGGATTTTTTGATCATTTGGGGTTCGCTGGACTTCCTTCCATACTGACACGCTCTCGTACATCGGACCTTTTTCTTCATTCAATATCTCCGATAGGCCACAAAGGTCCTGTATATTCTTGACCTGCTTTGGCCACGAATCACGTGTGCCGTCCTTCAAGCTCTCCAAATAAGCTGCCTTAAGAAGCCGAACTCTAGGTAGCCCAATTATTTTCTCCCAGAATTTTACTATTCTAACCAATCTAACACTCCTTAAGGTAAAAAGCCCTAAATCTCCTTTTAGTACCACTGAACTAAATGAATCTTTCAAGCCTAAGATTCTCTTAAAATATCTTAGCTGAACTACTTCTAGCTTAGCTCCTTTTGCAAAACCCCAAACTTCAGAACCTCAATGTAGACTAGAAGCTACTTTTGTCTGGGAAACTCTTTTCTGGATCCTCATATCAGCAATCTGACCGAAATTCCTTCTAAAAATCATATTTATTAGCCTATTACCTCTTAAATTACAATCATCTATATGCCTAGACATCCCCCTTAATGCACTAAACTTGACACCCAAATAAGCAAATTTAAATTCTTTAAATTCTAACCTCATTCCTCCAAAATTAAAATGAACCTCAGAATCAACAGTCCCTTTGCTCCAAAATACTAATGCTACTGTTCTACTTCTTAACTACTTAATACTACTTCTTAACGTTCAACTCTAAATTCTTCTTTTCAAAATAATTTTTTATTATATCTAATTGCTTCTGGAGATTATCTGTAGTACCCGCCACTAGAGCTATTTCGTCCGTGAATAACATACATGATAGGCTAAACCAACCCAATGATACATAAGGGGCTCCATTATTTTTCATAAAACTATCTAAATAATTGACAAACAAGGAGAAAAGCTTGGGAGATAAAGTTTATCCTTATTTCTCACCCACTTGAGACGTAACCAGTCTAGAAAAATTTGCCTTAACTTTCACAACAAATTTCGCCCTCCGATGCATACATGCTATTATTGCTACAAAGCAAGACGACAAACCTACTTCTAACAGACTTTCTATTAACAACCTCCTATTTATCGAGTCAAACGCACTTTTCAGGTCTAAAAAGGCTACGAATAGCCAACCAATTTTTTCCTCTAGCGTATTTCCTTCTCAGTATATCTAAAGTAAAAATATGTTAAACAGTGCTGATTGTTGTTCTGAATCCCGCTTGTATCGGGCTAAGTATTTCCTCTCTAGCTAACAAGTCTCTTAGCCTAAATTCCATTACCTTACACAATAATTTACGGTACTTGTGTATTATTCAGAACACACTCAATAAGTAAAGTTAGATTCTTTCGTGAAACAAACTACGATGCGGGTACATTGTATGAGAAAAACAGGTTTCATAGCCACAAAGACAAAACTCAATTTAGTTTGCTACGCATAGTGATAGAAGATAGTGTCTGAACATGGATTTTGAATGAAGATTCGGGATTTGCCAAAGACCGAAAAAGAGGCAATTATATTTTTCCAGGATAAGGGGTTGTTGCCCACAACAAAACAGTGCGTCAATGGACACAACATGACTTTATACTCTTACGAGAAGGATATTATACTTTCACTTAATACTTTTCCTAATAAAGTATAATATTTCCATCATATTTTGTTTTATTTCATTAGATTTATCAAAAGTTTGGGCTATATACTTGCAAATTAGGGAGGGGGGGGGGGTGCATTATATCAAAAACCTAACTTAACTTAATCACCTCTATATTCTTGGACACGAATTACCATTCATCTTGTTCAACTATTTCCAAATTTATTGTTCCGATACAGGCCTAGTTAAATCACAGTCATTCTGTCTTAAAGGCTATGTTGCCGTCCCTAGATCTAACTCTAAACCCTCTTACCCATCCAACTTATTTGGCCTGATATATTCTGACTCCCTATTTTCAAAATAATCTGGCCACGTCTCAACTGGTTGGACGTCATTCCCCTCTTGTTTCCGGACCCTAGATTGAACATTTAATTACCGACGAAAATTCTCTAGGGTTATTCACACCATAAGCTCTCTTAATTTCCTCATTAATATTTACCTGCCTCTTTCTCTTTTTAACTCTTTTAACCCTATTATAATCTGATCTTACTTTCCTATATTCAGCTAGCCTGCTCAAACTCATTTCCTGATTCAAAGAGTCAGTTGCTGAAAACCTTAATCAGCTCATCCTTTTTTTGTCTGCATTTCTCATCGAAAAAACCCTCATCTTTTCTGGTCGGATGTTTCCTATCCTGAGATAAAAGCTTGATTCTCTCATAAATACTAACTGTAATTCCCAAAACAGCTTGATCCAACTCAGCTGGTTCTGAAAAATTCGAAATGGAATGATAATCATTCTGGAATTCCTCACTTTCTAGTTCCATTTTCACCAAACATTCTTTCTCCTTTGCAATCCAAATGGGTTTACGGATCCTTTCCTCACATGTAGGCATTCCCTTTACCCTTTCAGACCGACGAATACCCACTCCCAGCTTAATAATAACTGGCAAATGGTCAGTTCCGATCAACTCTAAGACCCTGAGGTCCACTGCCCGAGGCCAGAGAGATAAACTACATAACATGTAATAATTAAACTTGGGCTAAACCCACTATAACACGTAAAATCACCCACATTCCCTACTTTTCCTAATAGGGAAAACATCCTAACAATTATTCTCCGAACAAATATTCTGATCTGGTTCATTTACAAGAGGTTCACCAACCTGCAACTTGTCCTCATCACTAGTGTATGGATTGAAGTCCCCAAGAAAAACAAAATTACGGCAAGGGTTTATTTTTTTATACATCTGTGTTTCGTTTTCAATCAATTCCCATGTATCTTCACGGCTGTAAGAACTATTATTCGGAGGCAAATAAGCAGCACACGCAGCAAACTTAACATTTTTAACTGATAATAATAACCATAATAAATTTTCAGACTCACTTTCTAGCCTACGAGATAAATTAAATACACCCTTCCTTACAAGCACCGACTCCTCCATGGTATCTACCATTTGCCAAAGCTTTTCTCCTACACTCAAACACATCAAAATCATCACATGACGAAAAATGATCTAGAGAATTCCACGTATCAACAAGGCAAACAACATCCCAACTTTCACAACCGGCTGAGGTACTTGACTCTGATTGATTTTCTAACTTTTCCCTACTATAACTTTGCAAATTCCAAACTAGAAAACGTAAGCACGATTCACTATGGCCCTGTATTCCCTATTCAGGTAATTTTGACAGGTTACTAGGCACTACTGAATCCTCGCAAGCAGGATATTCCTGATAAAAACCGGGGCTTTCACTATCTGGCAAGGCGCCAATTATTCATAATCCTGAATTGCCTCCCTTTCACGAGCATTTCTTTCCAAGCCTCGATCCCGCTCCAAAGGGCTAACGTTCTTGCTATTTCTTTTGCCCTGTCTCACACTCTGCTCAGCAACATCCGCCACTGGTTCTTGGCTAACGGCGCTATGATACTTCCCACCAACAACAGTGGGCTGGTCCCCGTCTTCTAAACTAAATACAGAAGCAGCGCTTCCAAAACTCTGACCACTAGTAACAGAAATTGCCGATCCGCTTCTCTCACGCGAAATAATTTGATTACTCTGATTTGCGCGAGCGTTCACAGGTTCATGAAAATCATTGTGGTAGCTAGCCATCTCATCACGCGTACACTTTTCTATCTGAACTTCAAATACTGTCCCATGCTTTACTGACATTCATCCTTCTTTACTGAGTAAATTTATATTGTCTATTACTTCATTGCCCCTCTGAATATTACGATTTAAGTTTAAATTCTGATGATCGTGGGTTCTCATTTCCTTTAATGCTATAACCTTTCGTTGTTCTCGATCGATTTCTTTCACTTCCCCCAATTCACTATCATATGCAAAAATCTTATCCCCCACGAAAAGTCTCACACCCCTCAACTTTGCGTGTAAATAGCCTTCCGTGCACTAGGCTTCCAAAATTAGTATCATTTTACTGCGCGCCAATAAATCTGAAGAGGTGTAGTCTGGGGCTAGTGACAAATGAAACTTTTTGAAAAGTGCCACTGAAGCAAATAGAGATTTTTTTTAATTCCATAGACGCTATTCAAAGGCAAAAATAAGTTCGTAAAGAAAACTTGTCATACAAGTTTGTTATAGCTTCAATTGAAAGGATACTGGTTGAGCTTGTTGTGCAATCTAACCAAGTCCGATTATGAAAAATTCGTAAGGATTCACCGTGCTGTCTTACTGTATAATGGGATTATCAAACAGTTCGTGGTAACAAACTGTAGTAAAAAATGGAATTTTGGTACCAATAGCTACATCAAAAGAAACGCATTTTAATGCTGATTTTAAATATATAAGTTTCATCAAGTTTAGTCTTACCCATCAAAAGTTACGAGCCTGAGAAAATTTGCGTTATTTTAGAAAATAGGGGGAAACACCCCCTAAAAGTCATAGAATCTTAACGAAAATCACACCATCAGATTCAGCGTATCAGAGAACCCTACTGTAGAAGTTTCATGCTCCTATCTACAAAAATGTGAAATTTTATATTTTTTGCCAGAAGGAAGATCACGGATGCGTGTTTGTTTGTTTTTTTGTTTTTGTTTTTTTTTCCAGGGGTGATCGTATCGACCCAGTTGTCCTAGAATGTTGCGAGAGGGCTCATTCTAACGGAAATGAAAAGTTCTAGTGCCCTTTTTAAGTAACCAAAAAAATTGGAGGGCACCTAGGCCACCTCCCACGCTAATTATTTTCCCAAAGTCAACGGATCAAAATTCTGAGATAGCCATTTTATTCAGCGTAGTCAAAAAACCTTATAACTATGTCTTTGGGGACGAATTACTCCCCCACAGTCCCCGTGGGAGGGGTTACAAGTTCAAAACTTTGACCAGTGTTTACATATAGTAATGGTTATTGGGAAGTGTACAGGCGTTTTCAGGAGGATTTTTTGGTTGGAGGCAGGGGTTGAGAAGAGGGGGATATGCTGGGGGAACTTTCCATCGAGGAATTTGTCATAGGGAAAGAAAATTTCCATGAAGGGAGCGCAGGATTTACTAGCATTACTTAAAAAAAAATGAAAAAATAATAATGAAAAGTTTTTTTCAGCTGGAAGTAAGCATTAAAACTTAAAACGAACAGAAATTATTACCCATATGAGGGGCTCACCTCCTCCTAATACCTCACTCTTTACGCTAAAGTATTTTTAGCAATTTCAACTATTTATTCTGCGGCTTTTGTGATTCAGGGGTCATTCTTAATGAATTGGGACAAAATTTAAGCTTTAGTGTAAAGAGCGAGGTACTGACGAGGGGGCGAACCCCCTCATATATGTAATAAAAACATAAGAATACAAAAGTTCTTTACGTAAGCTAATTTATAAGTTACGTATATCTTTTACTTATAAAAAGATTCGTAAAAAATTAAAAGTTCTAGTTGGCTTTTTAATTAACCGAAAATCGGAGGGCAACTAGGCTTCTTCCCCCGCTCTTTTTTTCTCAAAATCATTCGATCAAAATTGTGAGAAAGCCATTTAGCAAAAAAAAAAATAAATACACAAAATTCGTTTTAATTATTCCTCTGCGTAGAGCCAAAATCAAAACATGCATTGATTCAAAAACGTTCAGAAATTAAATAAAAAAAAGTTTTTTAAATGAAAGTAAGGAGCGACATTAAAACTTAAAACGAACAGAAATTACTCCGTATATGAAAGGGGCTTTTCCTTCTCAACGCCCCGCTCTTTACGCTAAAGTTTTTTACTGTTTTAAAATGTAGAGTTAAGAGAAAGAGTCAAACTTTAGCGTAAAGAGCGGGGCGTTGAGAAGGAAAAGCCCCTTTCATATACGGAGTAATTTCTGTTCGTTTTAAGTTTTAATGTCGCTCCTTACTTTCATTAAATAAAAAAAACAAGTTTTTTGAAAGGAAAGTAAGGAGCGACATTAAAACTAAAAACGAACAGTAATTACTCCTTATATGAAAGGGGTTTTTCCTCCTCGACGCCCCGCTCTTTACGCTAAAGTTTTTTATTGTTTTAAAAAGTAGAGTTGCGAGAAAGAATCAAACTTTAGCGCAAGGAGCGGGGCGTCGAGGAGGAAAAGCCCCTTTCATATAAGGAGTAATTTCTGTTCGTTTTTAGTTTTAATGTCGCTCCTTACTTTCCTTTCAAAAGACTTGTTTTTTTTATTTAATTTCTGAAAGTTTTTGAATTAATGCATATCTGATTTTGGCTCT
Source organism: Artemia franciscana (assembly GCF_032884065.1). Lineage (NCBI taxonomy): Eukaryota > Metazoa > Arthropoda > Branchiopoda > Anostraca > Artemiidae > Artemia > Artemia franciscana. Next base: position 61,590,856 of record NC_088864.1, read on the forward strand.
CCGTACATAAATTATTAAAATGAAATTTGCATATTAATTCTTTTTTTGGCTAAATGGCTTTCTCTTAGTTTTGATCAGACGATTTTGAGAAATAAGGGGTGGGGAAGGAGGCCTAGTTGTCCTCCAATTTTTCGGTTACTTAAAAAGGCAACCAGATCTTTTAATTTTTAACGAACGTTTTTATTAGTAAAAAAATACGCAACTTCAGAATTAACTTACGTAACAAACTTTTATATTCTTATATTTTTGATTATATATATGAGGGGGTTGGTCCCCTCGTTAATACCTCGCTCTTCACACTAAATCTTGTTTTGTCCCAATTCTTTAAGAATGACCCCTGAATCAGAAAGGCCGTAGAATAAATAGTTGAAATTACTTAAAACATTTTTAGCATAAAGACTGAAGTATTTATCTCCTCCTAAATACCTCGCTCTTTATGCTAAAGTATTTTTAGAACCCCTCATATGCGTAATAATCTCTGTTCGTCTTAAGTTTTGATGGTTCTCGTTACTTTCAATTGAAAAAACTTTTTCATGTTTATATTTTCATTGTTTGTTTTTTTTATAGTAATGCTAGAAAGTCCTGCGCCCTTTTGATTGAATTTCTCTTCCCCCATGAAATATTCCTCCAAGAAAAGATCCTCCCATATAGCCCCCCCCCTGAACCCCACACCCAAACCAATAAAATCCCCCTGATAACGTCGGTACACTTCCCAGTAACCATTACTGTATGTAAACATTGGCCAAAGTTTGTAACTTGCAGCCCCTCTCCCAGGGACTGTGGGGGGTAAGTCATCCCCAAAGACATAGTTATTATGGTTTTAGACTATGCGGAACAAAATGGCTATCTCAAAATTTTGATCCGTTGACTTTCGTAAAAAAATGAGCGTGGGAGGGGGCCTAGGTGCCCTCCAATTTTTTTGGTCACTTAAAAAGGGCACTAGAACTTTTCATTTCCATTAGAATGAGTCCTCTTGCAACATTCTAGGACAACTGGGTCGATACGATCACCCCTGGGAAAAAGAAAAAAAAAACAAAAAAAACAAATAAACACGCATCCGTGATCTGCCTTCTGGCAAAAAATGCAAAATTCCACATTTTTGTAGATTGGACCTTGAAATTTTTTCTATAGGATTCTCTGATACGCTGAATCCCATAGTGCGATTTTCGTTAAGATCCTATGACTTTTAGGGGGTGTTACCCCCTATTTTCTAAAACAAGGCAAATTTTCTCAGGCTCGTAACTTCTGATGACAAAGACTAAATTTGATGAAACTTATATATTTAAAATCAGCATAAAAATCTGATTCTTTTGATGTATCTTTTAGCATTGAAATTCCGTTTTTTAGAGTTTAGTTTACTATTGAGCCGGGTCGCTCCTTACTACAGTTCGTTACCACGAACTGTTTGAAATGGTAAAGAATGTGATTAAAGGCTCTTTTCCTATTTCAAAAGTTTTAGTTTTCGAGGGTAATAGCTTTGTCTGTGGAAAAAATGAAGATATTAGACAATTTTATGATTGCACATGGTAAAGAATGTGATTAAAGGCTCTTTTCCTATTTCAAAAGTTTTGGTTTTCGAGGGTAATAGCTACGTATGTTGAAAAAATGAAGATATTAGACTATTTTATGATTGCACATGGTAAAGAATGTGATTAAAGGCTCTTTTCCTATGTCAAAAGTTTTAGTTTTCGAGGGTAATAGCTACGTATGTTGAAAAAATGAAGATATTAGACTATTTTATGATTGCACATGGTAAAGAATGTGATTAAAGGCTCTTTTCCTATGTCAAAAGTTTTAGTTTTCGAGGGTAATAGCTTTGTCTGTGGAAAAAATGAAGATATTAGACAATTTTATGATTGCACATGGTAAAGAATGTGATTAAAGGCTCTTTTCCTATTTCAAAAGTTTTAGTTTTCGAGGGTAATAGCTATGTCTGTGGAAAAAATGAAGATATTAGACTATTTTATGATTGCACATGGTAAAGAATGTGATTAAAGGCTCTTTTCCTATTTCAAAAGTTTTAGTTTTCGAGGGTAATAGCTACGTATGTTGAAAAAATGAAGATATTAGACTATTTTATGATTGCAGATGGTAAAGAATGTGATTAAAGGCTCTTTTCCTATTTCAAAAGTTTTAGTTTTCGAGGGTAATAGCTACGTATGTTGAAAAAATGAAGATATTAGACTATTTTATGATTGCAAATGGTAAAGAATGTGATTAAAGGCTCTTTTCCTATGTCAAAAGTTTTAGTTTTCGAGGGTAATAGCTACGTATGTTGAAAAAATGAAGATATTAGACAATTTTATGATTGCACATGGTAAAGAATGTGATTAAAGGCTCTTTTCCTATTTCAAAAGTTTTAGTTTTCGAGGGTAATAGCTACGTATGTTGAAAAAATGAAGATATTAGACTATTTTATGATTGCAAATGGTAAAGAATGTGATTAAAGGCTCTTTTCCTATTTCAAAAGTTTTAGTTCTCGAGGGTAATAGCTACGTATGTTGAAAAAAAATGAAGATATTAGGCTATTTTATGATTGCAAATGGTAAAGAATGTGATTAAAGGCTCTTTTCCTATGTCAAAAGTTTTAGTTTTCGAGGGTAATAGCTACGTATGTTGAAAAAATGAAGATATTAGACTATTTTATGATTGCAAATGGTAAAGAATGTGACTAAAGGCTCTTTTCCTATTTCAAAAGTTTTAGTTTTCGGGGGTAATAGCTACGTATGTTGAAAAATTGAAGATATTAGACTATTTTATGATTGCAAATGGTAAAGAATGTGATTAAAGGCTCTTTTCCTATGTCAAAGGTTTTAGTTTTTGAGGGTAATGGCTACGTATGTTGAAAAAATGAAGATATTAGACTATTTTATGATTGCAAATGGTAAAGAATTTGATTAAAGGCTCTTTTCCTATGTCAAAAGTTTTAGTTTTCGAGGGTAATAGCTACGTATGTTGGAAAAATAAAGATATTAGACTATTTTATGTTTGCAAATGGTAAAGAATGTGATTAAAGGCTCTTTTCCTATTTCAAAAGTTTTAATTTTCGAGGGTAATAGCTACGTATGTTGAAAAAATGAAGATATTAGAATATTTTATGATTGCAAATGGTAAAGAATGTGATTAAAGGCTCTTTTCCTATTTCAAAGTTTTAGTTTTCGAGGGTAATAGCTACGTATGTTGAAAAAATGAAGATATTAGACTATTTTATGATTGCAAATGGTAAAGAATGTGATTAAAGGCTCTTTTCCTATTTCAAAAGTTTTAGTTTTCGGGGGTAATAGCTACGTATGTTGAAAAAATGTAGATATTAGACTATTTTATGATTGCAAATGGTAAAGAATGTGATTAAAGGCTCTTTTCCTATGTCAAAAGTTTTAGTTTTCGAGGGTAAGAGCTTTGTCTGTGGAAAAAATGAAGATATTAGACAATTTTATGATTGCACATGGTAAAGAATGTGATTAAAGGCTCTTTTCCTATTTCAAAAGTTTTAGTTTTCGAGGGTAATAGCTACGTATGTTGAAAAAATGAAGATATTAGACTATTTTATGATTGCAAATGGTAAGGAATGTGATTAAAGGCTCTTTTCCTATTTCAAAAGTTTTAGTTTTCGGGGGTAATAGCTACGTATGTTGAAAAAATGAAGATATTAGACTATTTTATGATTGCAAATGGTAAAGAATGTGATTAAAGGCTCTTTTCCTATGTCAAAAGTTTTAGTTTTAGAGGGTAATTAAATAAAAAAAAACAAGTTTTTTTAACTGAAAGTAAGGAGCGACAGTAAAACTTAAAACGAACAGAAATTACTTCGTATATAAAAAGAGGCTGCTTCCTCATCAACGCCTCGCTCTTTACGCTAAAGTTTGACTCTTTCTCTCAATTCTTCTTTTTAAAACAGTAAAAAACTTTAGCGTAAAGAGCGGGGTGTTGATGAGGAAGCAGCCTCTTTTTATATACAAAGTAATTTCTGTTCGTTTTAAGTTTTACTGTCGCTCCTTACTTTCAGTTAAAAAAACTTGTTTTTCTTATTTAATTTCTGAACATTTTTGAATCAATGCATGTTTTGATTTTGGCTCTCCGCAGAGGAATAATCAAAACGAAATTTGCATATTTTTTTTTTTTTGGCTCAATGGCTTTCTCATAATTTTGATCGAATGATTTTGAGAAAAAAAAGCGGGGGACGAAGCCTAGTTGCCCCCTGATTTTTTGGTTAATTAAAAAGGCAACTAGAACTTTTAATTTTTTACGAATCTTTTTATTGGTAAAAGATTTACGTAACTTATAAATTAGCTTACGTAAAGAACTTTTGTATTCTCATGTTTTTATTACATATATGAGGGGATTCACCCCATCGTCAGTACCTCGTTCTTTACACTAAAGCTTAAATTTTATCCCAATTCATTAAGAATGACCCCCTGAATCACAAAAGCCGTAGAATAAGTAGTTGAAATTACTGAAAATAATTTAGCGTAAAGAGCGAGGTATTAGAAAGAGGTGAGCCCCCCATATGGGTAATAATTTCTGTTTGTTTTAAGTTTTATTGCTGTTCCTTACTTCCAGCTGAAAAAGCTTTTTCCCTTTTATTTTTTTATTGTTTTTTTTTTAAATAATGCCAGTAAATCCTGCTCTCCCTTCATGGAAATTTTCTTCTCCCATTACAAATTCTCGAAGGTAAGTTCCCTCAGCATATCCCCCTCTTCTCAACCCCTTCCCCAAACCAAGAAAATCCTCCTGAAAACGCCTGTATACTTCCCAATAACCATTACTATATGTAAGCACAGGTCAAAGTTTGTAACTTGTTGCCCCTCCCACGGGGACTGTGGGGGAGTAAGTCGTCCCCAAAGACATAGTTATAAGGTTTTTCGACTACGCTGAATAAAATGGCTATCTCAGAATTTTGATCCGTTGACTTTGGGAAAATAATTAGCGTGGGAGGGGGCCTAGGTGCCCTCCAATTTTTTGGTCACTTAAAAAGGGCACTAGAACTTTTCATTTCTGTTAGAATGAGTCCTCTTGCAACATTCTAGGACAACTGGGTCGATACGATCACCCCTGGGAAAAAGAAAAAAAAAACAAAAAAACAAATAAACACGCATCCGTGATCTGCCTTCTGGCAAAAAATGCAAAATTCCACATTTTTGTAGATAGGAGCTCGAAACGTCTACAGTAGGGTTCTCTGATACGCTGAATCTGATGGTGTGATTTTCGTTAAGATTCTATGACTTTTAGGGGGCGTTTCCCCCTATTTTCTAAAATAACGCAAATTTTCTCAGGCTCGTAACTTTTGATGGGTAAGACTAAACTTGATGAAACTTATATATTTAAAACCAGCATTAAAATGCGATTCTTTTCATGTAGCTATTGGTATCAAAATTCCATTTTTTAGAGTTTTGGTTACTATTGAGCCGGGTCGCTCCTTACTACAGTTCGTTACCACGAACTGTTTGATTTAAAAAACTTGTTTTTTATATTTAATTTTATCCAATAGAGGTGTTTTCAGTATGAACTTTCAAACGAGACTGATATTGCTTTTTATTTTTCTTTAAAATCACATTTTTGGAAAAAATTGGTTATAATCAAACAGCTCGTGATAACGAACTAAGGAGTGACTCGGCTCAATAGCAACCAAAAGTCTAAATCACGGAATTCTGATATCAGTAAATACGTCAAAAGAATCAGCTTATTATGCGGCTTCCAAATAAATAATATTCATCAAGTCTAGTGTTATCCATCAAAAGCTACGAGCCTCGGAAAATTTGCCCGTTTTTTTAAGCGGAAGGGGGGAAACATCCCATACAATTCAAGAATGTGTTTTTTCCAAAGGGTGACCGTAACGAAATAAAGGTCCTAGAAGATGAGAAGAAGGTCCTAGAAATTAAAAGCTCTAGTGTCCTTTTTATAATGACCAATCAGATTAGAGGGCAAATGCCCCCCTCCCGAGACCCTTTTTCCCCAAAGTTATCTGATCGAATTTTTTAGTTGGCCATTTTGTTCAATACAGTCGAAAGATCAAATAACTATGTCTGTAGGGGTAAAATGATCCCACAGTCCGTGGGGGGGTATGACATTTCCCTGTTGTTTATATGTAGTATTTTTTTTATTGGGAAGTATACAGACATTGTTTGGAGGTGGGCGATTTCTTGTTTGGGGTGGATTTCCAAAGGGAGAATCTTCCTTGGGGAGGGTAATTTCCAGGGTAAATTTTACACTGCGGGGATTTGACAGAATTCGTACACGAAATGATTTTTAATTGTTTTACATTCTCTTTACCAACTCAATTTTGCATGTGGAGATGTTCCCTAGGAATTATCCGGGGGTCCTTTTCCGCGTATTTTGATTTCAGTGGAAAAATTTCCACGGAAGGGAATTTCCGGAATGATCGAAAAATCATTTAGTAATTAACGTTTTTTTTCAAATGAAAGTACTTTAAGGAGAAATTTTCAAGCTGAATCGTCCGCAATAAATATTAAGGGGAGGGGAATTTTAGCAGAGATGGAACTGCCTGGAGTGAATTTGAAGGGAGGGAGGTGGGCTGCACTTTACTTTGGATTAGATTTCCACGGGATATTTTCCGAGAGGGAGATATATTTCATGGAGGGTGAGCCAGATTTACCGGCATTATTTGAAAAACCATAAAAAATTAAATGAAAAATAAGCTTTTTTTTAACTGGAAGTAAAGAGCGAAATTATTCGGTATATGAAGGGTTGCCCCTTCCTAAATACCTTGCTCTTTACGCTAAAGAGCACTGTTTGTCTTAATTTTTAAGAACGGCTACTGAAACACAAGAGCCGTTTCAAGCGCTGACAGCTTTAGCGTAAATAGCCAAGTATTGAGAAGGGACAGTCTTTCATTAACGGAACGATTTCTGTTCGTTTTTAGCTTTAATATTGGTTCTTACTTTCATTTAAAAAAAAAACTTGTTTTTTATTACACTTAAAAAGGGCAGTCAACTAGGGCTTCATTATCCCATTCGAATGGTTTTCTCTTGCCGCAATATTCTACAATCCATGGTTAAGTACGAGCTTCCTGGTGATAAAGGAATAAGGAAAACAAAAAATAAATAACAAATAAAGAGTTTAGGTAGCCTATTTATCAATGGAAAAAATTCCCCCCATAAAATACCCCCCACAGAAAATCCCTCCCCCCCACACGGAAAAAGCCAAGAAAGTTAGTCTGAGTGAGAGGCAGAGCTGGCATAGTTTTTTTCAGAATTGTATAATAATGATGTCATTTCACTTTTTGATGGACAGTCATCATCTATCCAATCCAAGGGAAGAACTAAGGTAGATAGGCATAGAATAAGAAAAATTTAAATAGTCTATCAGTTCTATGAACCATTTAAAGGCAACGGGAGACCTCAAATAAAATGTTTTCTAAGAATTGTGACTGATCAAGTCCGCAGAATTTTCAAGCATTTGGGCAACTGAGGTTATTGGGTATACAGATATTTTTTGGTATTTTCTTCCGCGGGGGGTACTTTCCCCGTTGAGGTATTTATCGAGAGAGTTATTTTTTTGGAGAGAGATTTCCCGCAATGGTATTTTCCAGGGGTTTAAACGCCACCTCCCCATTGAATGACATTTGAAAAAATAATTTAATAATCTCCTATAAAGAGACCCAAATTGGTTTTAGTAAGCCTTTAATAGTAAACTATTATGATTGAATGAATGGATCTAATTGTTAACTCGTCAAGTATGCGTTACAGCATAGGTGGAGTGAAAACCATAAATTTAAATGAAAGAAAACACTCAAATGTTAACAAAAGAATATAAATACAGGAACAATAAGAACTTAATAAAAGAAGAGAAAAAAGAACATTCACAACAGAAGACAACTGTTGTACGAGCATTGGCTTGGTCACCAGTGATGTGACTGACTAGTGATGTGACTGACTGATGTGACTGACTAGTGGTCACTAGTGATATGACTGACTTTTCTGGTCGGATTGCTTATCTGTTCTTCCTGATTACTGATCTGTATTTTATCATAATTTTAATGTTTATTCCAATGTGAAAGTCTAAACAAATTATAAATCAAGAGAAGGTGCACCAGATTTAACACTTGTCTATTTGCATTAGCACTTAAGGAATTGGAAAACTGTATAGAATAATTAATCAATCAATAATTTTATTGACCCATATAAAATGACACGAAAGTGCCTATATGGAGTAAAGGGAAAAAAGGGAAGAGAAAAAAAAAGAATCAGACGATGATAAACAATACTAAATAAGCGCACTATAATATGGGTGGTTACGGTCTAGAGATGAAACAAATTCGGCACGTCGTTGGTCCACAGCTACAAATGTATCAGTAACACCATATAGTTGCGTAACTTTGCGGTTACGAGCCAAAAGAGTATGACTTAGAAGATACTTTGCATACTTGTAATATAGCTTACGGATTGTCCGCAAATCAGTCATGGTAAATAGCTTCCAAGAAGGAGCTAGGGCTAGGACATGAGGGATTATTTAAGCGTTATAGAGTCTAGCCAAAACATTCTTACTGTAACGTGTTTAAGCATTAACTAGTGGTCCATAAGCTGTTCTAGCCTTCGTGCTGAAATGCCCAAGTAGTCCTGCACCCGTACTTTTCAGGTCAGTACCAAGGGGTAAACTCAGATAAGTTAGGGATGAAGAAAGTTGGATATCAGAATCACCCAAAGTGACTGTGGTACTATCAGAACCTGATCGTTTGTAATTTAACTTAATACATTCACTCTTACTCGGATTGAAATTTAGACCAATATCGTTTTACTCCTCACTTAAACTTGCAAAATTCTTCTCTATTAAAGCCAGGGTTCTACTCAAATTAAGAATATCGTCAGCATAATTCAAAAGCGATAAGTCCAAGGCACGAAAAATAAAGCTCATATCAACTTTCTTCTGGGCATCAATAACACTATTGTTAAATAGCGGTTCTGAGGTTATAGCACCTTGTCGAATACCTTTATGTACGAGAATCGACCTGTTTCTCGACTATGTACGAGAAACAGTTCTAATGACTCCGGTACAAAAGGCATCCGGAACCTGCTCACAATTGAAAATCATTCGATGGAGTAGTTCTAAATTATTTATAAGGGAAGGAGACCCGTCAACGAGATGCATACCACATAACTGATCAGCGCCAATGTTTCTTCTTCAGTTTCAGTATCGCGTCGCAAATATTCTGGGTTGTCACGACAAAACCAAGATCACAACTGTGGGACTCAAGGGCCTGATAGAGCTCTAGGTTGAACTTTCTTTTGAGATTGTCAGTTGGAGCGGCGAACTCCTTGTTGAAGTGTTCTACCAACTCGTCGTCAGTAGGAGCAGCTTGATTAAGCGGTAAAATACCGGCCTTCTGCTTTACAAACTTCCAAACGGCTATTGGATCATTGTGAAGAGACTTTCTATGCATATCAATCATGTTTGCTCTATGTTTGGCAAATTTCTTGGCGAACTGACACTTTGCAAATACGCAAACTTGGTTGGTTACTCCGTGCTTAGGCCGACCGCACTCCGTTCATAGTTGGATCCAGAACTTGGATCTTTGGCAAGCTAGCACTAGATCAGGGACCATGAAACTACTTCCGAACCAATACGAACGCGACGAGAAGGCACTGCCGCAAGTTCAGCACAACGAAGAGCGTGCGTTATTTCACAACAGTAGACATTTAAGAGGATTTGTTTCTCTTCTTTGGGTTGACTGGACGCCCGCTGGAGTAACTTGAAGGGTATCTTGATTTTTGAAAGCGTATTGTCTAGCATAGTAGCGTATAAAATTTTATTGTTCTTACTCCACTCCTTATTTACTGACCATTTGCAACTCTTACCGCGGTTCTGAGACATGGAACTATCGATGGCAAAACTGTTCAGGATAGGGAAATGACCAGAAGCACCAAAAGAAAAATCGACATGATATGGTTCATGGGGAGTAAACTCAGGAGAACAAAGAATAAAGTCCAAGGACGATGTATAACCGGAATTATGGATATAAGTGAAGGGAGAGTCATTGTCAATGTGTCGAGTCTGCACACACGCAGCAAGCAAAAGTTGCACTCTGGGGCTGGCCACATTGGACAAGTCACAGTTCATATCACCAGCAATCACTATGGACAAACCTAAAGAGGCTCAAGAGCCCAGGGATCTTGCACGGCTGTCACAGGCTCGGTTAAAACTATCGTCTGACGCGAGGTCCCGATAGTCCGTTGGCATGGAATAAACCACTGTCGTGTTTACTTGAACGGCGACAAACAAAGATTCCTCTGTATAAAGGGTCGGTTCCAAACGCTTATTAACAAGTAGGGCAACACCACCGGAGGGTGTGCCTCTTCTGAGGCCTTGGCTGGAACCGAGAACATTTTGTTACGTCGCTAAGTTGATGTAGGCTTAAAGTTTCGCGAACGAGAAAATGTTCTCGCAGGCAAATGAAATCTTTGCATAGCATCAGGCTCTCGATAAGGGGAATCTTATCTAATGTTCTACCGTTAATATTCCAGCTAGCAATGTGTACATTCGTCAAGGTCATTGTTTAAGAATTCTCTGGACAACAGGACATTTAATACTGTAGCAAGGATGGTTCTTTGAGTTACAGAGGGCACAATTAAGGTCGTTAGTACAGGGAGTATTTTTCGAGTTGGTATGTCCTTCTCCACATTCGGAGCAACGCACAGGATTGGGACATATGCGTGGAGGGTGACCATACTGCTGACAATTGTAGAATCACAGTGGGAGAAACATATGTTTGGAAATGCTTAGTCTCTCATAACCTAACTTAAGAGGAAACTGGATAGCCTCATTCAGGTGTCTTTTACTTTCGAAGTGCAGTTTGTACGTCCAACTGGAACGGATTCTCTCGGCGAGAGAATCCGCCGAGAGATCCGCCGAGAATAAGAGATGATGTGATAGAATTATGAACATTGTTGTTCTGCAATTCTCGACAAACATACATCTATTGCTCTTGACATCATTGCAACGAGATAGAATTGTTTTTCCAAGCTTTTGTCACTTCAGTATGTCTTTATTTCTTTTTTTAGCATGCCTTTAGCGAGGCTTTAGCGGTTACATATTATGAAGAACATGACATTAAAACTTTTGATAGGGGTGTAGCTATTATTCTTGACAAGATAGCAACAAGATATATGGCTCAAAATGTTTTTTTTTTCTAGGAGCTCAGGCAAAATCTAACTGCTGAAAAGGCGGATATAGAAGAGGAACTAGAAACTTTTGACACCAATCTTGAAAATACATACCGACGAATAGGCTGTAGCGGATCCTTTGTTGGTATAGTAGATGGCAAATTCTGCCGCAACGGTCAATGGATATATCTATCAGGATCTCGAATTGGAAAGGCGGAGGACATAAAGCTGGAAAAGTTCAGACTTTCTAGATTAAAATTATACGGGCAACTATGGAACATTAAATCAGCAGGAGGGAGAGTTGCAGTCATCGAAATTCCTCAATCTACAGGTAGCTTAGAAACTATGGTAAAAAACATCAAGGATATCCAGGATATTTCATTTTCTGTCAATATTTCTATCATACTTGATATTCCACGGAATAAATTCGTGGAAACGATGGAGCACCTTGAAAAAATGGAGGCCATGCCTGCATTGATCGGAATTAATATAGCACTAAATAATGAAAGTGAAACAGATCTAATCCATACGAATAAGATAGCTGATATTCGATCACATTTCAAATTGCTACTTTTCTCTGTTTCAATTGCTTGTTCTTCTACTTATAATACTGCCC